>NC_056725.1:514101589-514117455 GCF_019279795.1 Protopterus annectens
TTTTTCTGATCACTGAAGTTTGAAGCTCACAGCTTGGCTGCTCCAGTTCCCGTGATTGCTAGGACTCCTGGCCTAGCCTCCTCAGATCTGTTTTGGTGACTGCTCATAAGTCTTTGACCAGGAAGGTTTATCGCAGCAAGTGGAAACGTTTTTCCTTTTGGGCCTCTCTGGAGTTTAGACCCCTTCACGGCTCCTGTTTCCGCCATTCTTGATTTTCTAGCTGATATTTTTCAACATGGTGCTAGTGCTACTGTCAAGGTTCAGTTAGCTGCCATTTCTCATTTTCATGTGGGCGAGAATTCTGCCTCTTCAGCTTCCTCCAGACTATGTAAAGCCTTTATTAAAGGTACCTTCTTGTTGCGCCTCCTCTGTCAAGGATCCTGTTCCCCCATGGGACCTTACTGTGGTTCTTCAAGCTTTGGACGCTCCACCTTTTGAGCCAAAATATTTATCTTGGAAAACAGCCTTTTTAGTGGCTATTACCTCTGCCAAAAGGGTTTCAGAGCTGCAGGCCTCGTCCATCAAAGTCCCTTATATGATTTCTCACAAAGATAGGGTTTCCCTTTGGACCAACCCATCCTTTCTTTTTAAGGTGGCATCATCAGTCAATGTCAATCAGACCATTAATTTGCCTGTGTTTTTTTTCTAATTTTACCAGCAAGATGGAATACAAGCTCTACCTGTGGATGTTCATAGACAGTTACGATTCTATTTACACAGGACGAAAAATTTTCGTAAATCTGATCAATTGTGTGTATCCTTCTATAAACCCTTTTTGAGAAAACTTATCTGCAAGGTCACTATTGCTAGCTGGATTTCTTCATGCATCCTTCAGGTCTATAAGGACAGAGGCAGGTCTCCTCCAGGTCAGGTGAAAGCTCATTCCACTAGGTCCATGGCTATATCTGCGGCATTTTGGTCTAGTGTGTCTTTTTGGATATTTGTTCTGCAGCTACTTGATTCTCTTCTCATACATTTATTTCTCATTACAAATTGGATTTGACTTCCAGAAGAACATCTTTTGGTTCCGTGGTGCTCCGGAATATCCTTCCATGAGGGCCTCCCAGGAGTTTAGTAGTTGGGGATTCTGTCCCAGAGTTTGAAGACCAAAGGAAGTAAACTGCTTCAGATAAAGAAGTTATGTGCTCACCATAACGTTCCATCTGAGTAGATTTACTTAATTTGTCTTCAACCGTCCCTCCCTCCTTCCCCCGGACCTTGGCATATGAACAAGCCTACAGGCTGCAGTTATAGGTCACAGGTATTGTTTCAGGTCGGGTTATCAGTATAAGGTTCAGCAAGCTTGATCTGGGGGTTGAAAGGTAATGGAGGTGTATTATGGGTAAGGGGAGGAGCTTGGAGCTCTGAGCAGATGCTAGTAAAGTTGCCTGCTGGGATCCTATACGGATCCGGTATCCCACAGGTTGAAGACAAATGAAGTAGAACTACTGAGATGGAATGTTATGGTGAGTACATAACTTTTTTCCCTACTTACTGGATAGAGCAAGGCAGGATGAAGTGGACTAGTGTCTTGTGTCTGTTCCAATAACAGAGTGCTGAGTACTACTGACACATCTCTCACTACTATCCAAATACAATTTCAGTGCTGGCTACAGAATGACATCCCATCTGATCATTTGACTTTGTGGTTTCCACACTACACCTCACTAGCAACTGAACCAGGATTTGGCACAGATGTGTCACAATGCACACACACGCACACACACATTTGCTAAGGCTTAATGCAGCATCTGGAAGCTGTAAAACAATTGCAACACTTCCACCCTTCCTGCAGAAAGGCTTTTCATAGACATTGCATCTCTGGCTGTATTCAGACATGCGAGATAAAATCTTTGTGGCCTAAAACGAAGTTATTTAATTTTGAGGCTATTTTCTTAAGGTTAGCTAGGCTGAGCTTAACCCCTTCCCTTCCAGTATTCTCTGTTAAAATATATACATGCCAGCAGTTACAACAATACAGCCTGACATTACATGTACATGTCTTTTCTGTCCAGCAGGACCCACCATTGATACATTAACACAAGCAGCTTTAGAAATATGTTTAAATTACAAGCATCTGTACAAATCAGTTTGATATACAAATGACATATAACTCTTTACAAAACTTCAGCTATCTATGCTGGCATATTTTACACATGCACTGCCTTACTCTTTCTGTTACAGCTGGCACTCTCACATCATTACATTGACAGTGGGGAAAATGAGATGACAATAGAGCAAAAATAGACATGGAAATTACATTATTGAGGAGAAAATGTAAGGAGAGAAATTTAAAAGGGGGTTTGAGGACTTTGGAAAATACTACATGACAATGGGAAGGAAATAGGGGGAGGTTTAGTGGAGAGTCCGAACGTCAGGTGACTGTCTGTAGGGGGCAGGATGATTAGATGAAAAAGTGGAAAAAGATGCAAGAAAAGATGCAAAAAAGTTAATATTAATAGGATTCCATGAAATTTAACTAGTCTTAAGACTAATGTGAGTAGAATAGTTGTTTGAAAAGTATTTATGTGGATGTAATTTGTTTACAGGATGTAACCTGTGCTGAGACAAGTAAAAGAGAAAGGTTTGAACTTTTGTGGGAAGGGAGTGTAGTGTGGACAAATAGAGAAGGATGCACGTTCTGTGTTTACAGTGCTTGTTAAAAGTAAGTGAAAGTCAAGGACATGATAGTAGTACTGGCAGGTAATGTTAGTTTGTGATTTAAGAATAAAATAACAAAGGCTGTGGGATTAATTATTTTAGATGCATATACAGATGTGGTGGAAAGAAAGATGTTTTGAGAAAACTTGAACAATCAACTACATTGGATTTTAAGGAAAAAAAAGGCAAAATGACACAGATATTGAAATAAAAGTGGTGAGCAGTAGTTGGGGAAAAATAATTTACATATAAAAGGGGACCTTTAAAGATGGAATTGGATTATGCATTATATTCCGAGATTACGGGAGAAATTGGATATAGTAAGCAATATGGATAATTGTAGGGGGGGGGAATAGAAGAAAAGGAATAAAAGTTAACTGGTAATAAGTTAGGAGTATTTACAAAAATTGAATTGTGGAAGGCGCGTCTAACAAACCATTTTACAAAAGTATAACATTGGAATTTTTATTTTTTTTGTTTAAATATTAAACATTCAGATAGTGAGTTGAGAAAAATGAAAATAAAAGGAAAAATTGAGAAGCTGTTGGAAGTAGGGAGTAGTGAGTAGAGAAAAATGAATGTAAGAAAGTTAAAACATTGTTTAGACCATTTCTTTTTTAAATTTAGTAGTAGCATCAGCTTTATTGGTTTGAAGTCAAATACAATGGAAGGAAAATGAAGCTTATGAAAAACAAGAATTAGAAAATTTGAAATAGGAAGGGAATATTAATATTGTGGATGAGTATGCAAGATAGATGTATGAGAATTATGTCAAAAAGCTATGTAGAAAGTTGGGAAAGATAAAATTTGGTAAAAAAAAAAAAATTAAGAAGAGTTAGAGGATGATCTAATTAAAAGGGAAGGAAGAATGGGTTTGCCTCGGCCAACATGATTTAGGGCATGATTTTGTAAGGAAATGACAAGTACGATTTGTGAATGTGTAGTAAAGTTTATGGGAAAAGAAGAAATTAAATAAGTATGAGGCCTGTAACACTAGGAAGTACAGATTATAATTTTTATGAAAAGAATTGAGGCTTTGGATAAAGTACTTACTATGGGAGATGGGGAATTGTGAAGGATGAATGATGATGGCGTGTGATGTTGAAAGCTTTTGATGGTATAAATCATAATGAAATATTTTGACAGAATATGGTATAGGAAACATGCTAACTGTTGTCAATTTATGAATTATCTTGCTTGTCTGTGATGGTGACTGGATGCTTAGGAAAAAAAGCTGAAGATTAGAAAAGTGAGCAAAACAAGGGAATCCAATGAGTATATGACTGTGATTTATGGTGAATGCAGTCGTAAGAACCTGTGAGTGTGCTCTGTAAGAAGCAAGATGGGTGGGTGATAAAGGTGTTGGATTACTATTACCATTTTATGCAGACTACGTAGTAAAAGTAAAGTAGGGGTGAGCACAGTGGTTTAGTCCCACATTTCTTAAACTATTTTATCTTTAAAAAGAGCAGATGGTTAGGAGAAGTGGTACAGAGTAGGTGAATTGATTTTAGGAGAATTTTAAATGAGTGCATTGTCTGAGATTTGAGACATCAAGTAATGGTAGAACAGTAGAGAGAATTGCTAAAAAATTGGCAGACACGTGGCAGGTATTTCATCTGTCTTTAAGAAAAAAAGGCTTGTATATGTTGGGTAAATTTTAGCTTGCTTTGGTGTATATGTTTCCTATTTTTATCGGGGGAAAAAATATTAAAATTTTTTCCAGTTTCTTATGAGGTTCATATGTGTGTACTAGGCTACTGGCCCTGGAGCCTTTATAAGCCTAGCCCATAGAATTACCCTGGCATCGTGCCATCTGACCTTAGTTTCCAGTGCCTCTGAGTAGAGCCACTGGAGTGATCCCCGGGGTGAATTTTCCATTTCTCATCCACTCATCAAGATTCCTCTTGAAGAGGGCCAGTGAGGTGCTCCGTTTGACATGTATAGAAAGTCTATTCCATAGCATGGGCAGTCGCTGGGTTATGAACCTGTCCCTCCAGCACGTTCTGTTGATTGTGGTAATGAGGTTGAGGTCTGTGGAGTGTGTGGTGCAGAGGGATTGGGATTTCTTTAGATATAGCATTTCTAACAGAGCTGGGTCGGACATGGCTTTATAAGTCAAGCAGAGATAGGTTCTTAAGTAGGCAATGTGAGACAGAGAATAGTTGGGAGTTTTTTTTAGTCTGTCCATATAGGACAAGTGTTTAAGGCCTAGCGTCCTCTTTGTGAGGTACTATTGCAACCTCTCCAGTTGTTGCAGGTGTCTAGTGAGGTACATGCCAAATGGGGCATGACTGGCCTAATGAGGGAAGAGTAGAGGGAGACAATGACCTCTTTCTTCCTGGATGGAAAACCCGTAGTAATGAGATGTGCCACATAGGACTTTCTGACCACAGTGCCAGTGGTGGTCAAAAGAGAAGTTATTGGCAACCTGTGTTCCTAGATCTCTTATAACGCCTTCTGTGTTCAGTGGACTACCATTGATGTGGTAGTAAATGGGAACTGGGTTTTTCCCAAAGGGGATGACTCCACATTTTTTGGCATTGCGCTTAAGGCCATGGTTCTGACACCAGTCGTTGGTCTCAGTGAGGCTTTTCTCTAGGATGTCAACATCACTTGGGGAGTTAATAATGGCTCCCAGTTTGCAATAGTCTGCAAACTTTCTCAGCCAGAGTCCCTTCGTGTTGGCCTGGACTTCTGAGAAGTAGAAGTAGATACCAAACAGGAGAGGACCCAGGCCCCTCTCACTGTGGGACTCCACTCGTGACTGGTCGACATTCAAGATTAAATCCAGTAAAAAGGAGTATAGTTTAGAACGTAAAAGAAAATGAGGGGCTGAATTTAGTAAGTCCTGTTTTTTTGGGTTCAATGCATTTATTTTAGGTGTTAAATGATACATAACATTCCTATTACCATTTATGTCTTTATTTTTCCTCCCATACATAATCATTTTTGAAAACAAAAGTGAATGTGAAAATATGGATGACAGTGTATGACAAACCTAAAGATGTGGAAAATGGAATTAAAAGATGTTGAGAGAGGAAAACTTGGTACTAGAAGATAATGAGAGGCAATTTGTGTATTTCCATGGAAAAATGTGGAAAATTATGTAGATAGAATTGTAGAAAAACTATTTGAAACTTTTGTTTTATGAAGGGGACTTTTTTATGAAGACTTATGTTGGATAAATTGCAGGTGAAGAGAGATACGAAATCTAAGGTATGAGGAAAAGTTGTGTAACATTGAAGAAACATTGCAACATTTGTTTTCTGGACTGCAAAGGAAGCAAGGATTTTTGGGATGTTTTCAAAATTTAATTATAAATTGAAAAAATTTGAGAACATATGGACATGAATATGATATTTGGTAAATACAAGGATGAGACTAAAAGAAATATATAAATGGGTTAAGGTTTTATTTATGATAGTGTGGTGTTTGTAGAAAATGTTGTGAAGAGTGATTTATCTTTATACAATGGAGAAGTAATTTTGGAAATAAAAGATGGCTGTGGTTAGTGATGGGGTGGGTATTTTGATAAAGTGCATCTATTGTGAAAGTGCATGATATGAGAATTATCATACAAATAAATGAACTACTATTTTCGATAACTGCCAATGGATCTTTTATATCCACAGAAGCTGCCTCCAACTTGAGCATATCTGACTTGTGTTTGTCTAATCCAAAACCTGATGCAGTCAAGAGTGCAGTATCCTCTAATGCTGCAGCACAGTGTGTGCAGTTTGAAAATCACTCCAGTGACGTGGAGTGGGAATAGAACCTACAGCCTTCTGATCTTCCAACACCAAAGGCATGTGTGCCACCTGTTGAGCCACTGAACAGTGTATGTGTATCCATATTGATGATTATTTTTATATCCTGAAAAGATTTTAAATTGTCTGAAAATGTTCCACAATACTGGCATGCCACTGATGGATTTATCAAGTACAAAATAATATCCACAAATAACTTGAGTACCATACTAGTTATTCTTGAATTTGCAAGTTCCTTTTTTTCTTTCCCGGTTGCTCTAAATGTAAATCAAGTAAAGGAGAAAGATGATGCCCCTGCCTGGTCCCTCTGTTCAAAAATACCACTTGCCAGAAAGACCCTTCCACATTAATTCCTGCCTCCGACTCTTCATATAGCCTTCTAATTAACTTTATTAGTCTATCAGGGAATGCAAAAGTTTTCCTTTGCCCTTCTCAAAATCACAACTGATTCTATCAGATGCTTTCTGTGCATCAATACCCACCAACAATGGCAGCATTTATTCTGTTCTGTTTCACTTTGGATCACCCTTGTTCTATTAATGTCTGTCTGTTCCCGGCCACAAAAGTATATTGATTCATATCCATCAATTTTGGCAGTATCTTTGCCCCTTTCTCAGCCAGTATAGACGTGCACTTTATGATCATGGTTTAAAATTTAAATTGAAATGGGTCTTTATAAAGCAGGGTCTTTACCCTCTTGGTAATGCACCCATCACAAGATGATAGTACGTTCCTTCTTCCAAGCAGTGTTAAGTGAAACCTTCCAGATCTTTATTGGTTTCTGCAGGAATACAGTCTGTTTCTGGAGACTTCCATGTTAATTGATGAGCTTCATAAACTTGGCCCTGAAATTTTAGGATAATTAATTATTGTATTTGATTACCAGGAAAGTCCATCTGGGAAGTAAAGCCACTTTTTGTTGAGGGCTGAGTAGAAAAGCTCCCAGTGATATAAAGAGTAGCAGCAGTGCAAAACACACAAGGTATATGCTGCATACACGGGTGGAAAACACCTTTCTTAAGACAAATGGAGTACAGTATAGATAGTGTTCAGGGTTTCATTCGCACTGCAATACAAAGTATGCAAAGTTTTATTCACCTTCCATTATACCATTCATAGCAATGGATATCTGTGTGCAAACTTCACTTTTAGATAAACATTTACATAAAATGTGTGGGGTTGTGTTTGTGGTGTAATAGCCTAGTATTGATGTATGAATGTAATCTTGTAATATCAGTCTGCAGACTATTACAAGCCTAACCATAGCCACGTTAGACTCAAACCATTTACCATGCATCTGTGACAGTAAAACCTTCACTATTATGGCAACCTTCCCACTCATTCTTACATAGTACAATTAACACTGATTGATAATCTATGCACAGACTTAGTTTTTAGATTCACAAAACCAGCCGTGTCAAGAAATTTCGTAATACAGCAAGACATGCTGGCAATTGTGATACATTTATGCCAGCAAGAATTGGTTTATAGCTGTTTTGATTTCACCTTAATAGGGGGAAAGAGTGGACAATAGATTTTGGTCCATGTGGAGGGGGGGGGGGAGTAAGGGATATTTCCTGTAGTAAGGAGATGTGAAGTGGGGGTTTAACCTGGGGAAGTGCAATAGCATAGCCAGTAGTCTGCTATTAAGTTAATGTCCAAAGGATTTTAGATTGTCTGAAATGGATAGAGCTCCACTTTTTGAATATGTAGTTGGAGTATATAGGAAGTCTCCTGCTGAGTTTGATTTTGTTACTAGCAGCAGCATGGACAGTGTTCTGGATATGTTAATGAGATTGTGAATAGTCAGTAGCTGTAATAAGGTTACATAGTGTGGTAGTTGTCTAGTTTGTGTTTTGGGACCAGGCAGTGGTATGCCCCAATGGGTAAATCGGCTGAAAATGTAGTAGCTTCATTACAGTATTATTGTTGAGCTTTCTGTGAATGTTGTAGGCTTGTGAAAATAGGAGTGGCATAAGAGTACCTGATTAAGATAGGTTTGAGGCACTGCTTTCTAGCATTGTCACTTGGATATGGTTTGATCCCATGTAGGGATTTAGGTTTGGGTGTGCTTTAACCTCCTATTTTATGTCAAGATCGAATGTTATGTTGGTGTGAGTAATGAGTTCAAGTTTTTTACTGTTTAATGAAATTGTCAATTTACGTTTTGTGCAGCCAGTTGTTTTTGAATAAATAAAATTTAATGTACCACTTTTTAGGGTTTAGACGTTATTGTCAGTCATGTTTCTCTGGGGTTGAGAGTCTTGCGTTATTTGTTGTAATTTTTCCAGGGTTTGGGTAGAACAGCTCGAGGTGAAATCATCCACATACTAGACCATGAAGTGTTTACTTGCTGTGTGTAGGCCATTTATGAAAATAGAGGCCAAGGATGGACCCCTGTGGAATGTTAGATATACAGCGGTAGAATGAGAATTCATTTTGACATTTACCTGCCTGGAATCTGTTGGATAGGTGACTTTGAAACCAGGTGAGTGGTGGGTTAGAGAGTGGTAAGGTAGACATTTTGGATAATAATTTTTGTCGGGCATCAAATCAGATGCTTTTGATGGATCTTAAAGGAGTTAAGGTACTAGGTTGCCTGGATTTTTGTGTATGTTTACATGGATAAAACTTGGAAGGGTAGTAGTGGTACTGTGGAGCGGGGGACCACAAAAACTGTGATGTTAAGGTAGGAGGTTTTCTGTGATGTAGTTGTATGTCAGGAATTGGATACATTTCTCAAGGATTATGGACAGGGGTGATAAAATAACTATTAGTTTATAGCTTGATTTATAGCTTGAGATGTCTGTGGAGGTGCCGCCTTTAATGTAGAGGTAAAGTGTTAATGTTTCCCACAATGTTAGGGATGTAGCATTTCATGTAATGGATCTATTTATTAAGATGGAAATTGGATATGCTAGGATGTCAGCTGCAATTCTGATATATTCAGCTGGTACATTGTCTGTGGTTGTTTTTAGTTTAAGATGTCTTTCATTCAGCTAGTGTATATTGCATGAGGCTAGAGTAGTTGGGTTTAGATTAAGAAGATATATACTATACAGCAGACTTGGCTAGAGTAGTTGGGTTTAGATTAAGAAGATATACTATACAGCAGACTTCGTGTGAGAATGATATTCACATTCATGTGAATAATATTCACCTTCACTTGTTCTGAATGAAGTCTGGGACCTCTTCACCCAGTAACAGTAGAGAGTTCAAATGGCAAAAATATACATTCCTAGGATACTACTATGTGTGCAAAGAAGTGAGGGACTACTTGTCTTAGTCATGTTTAAACTAGTCTGTAAATGCTCTCAACGTGGCTTTAACAGGCTAGTTAAACTTTTACCCCTAACATTTTCACAAGCAGATCAGTAGCTCCAAATATGAAGTTAGCCCCTTCATAACTTGCTGAAATTTTTTGTTGGAGCATTTACCACTTATTACTGCCTGTGTAGAGGACAGCTTCTGGTATCTAGCAACTTAGTCTGCCACCACCAAGGTGTACATTTTTACCAGTGGTGCTTGGAGTACTAACAAGTCCCACAATATCCTTGGGTACCCATTCAAATGGTTCCCAATAATAGGTAAAGGCATCAAAGTAGCCGTGGCTTTGTCTCCTGCCTTGACAACCTTTGATATTACTCACATCTCTTGTAGTACCCTTTGACATATTTTGCAGTGTTTGGCCAGTAGAAAATTTGCTAAGTCTTCTTTTTGTATGATTTATGTCAATTTGGTCAAAAAAATGAATATCACTTATGACCAAAGTGCCCAGTGGTAAGCTCTTCAGAGTGACATTCTAATGCACTTCCCTTTGAATCCATTCTTTCTACAATCAACCCTTGTCCTGTTATGTAAACTCCCTTTTCCCTTGAGAATTAAAGCCTCCTAGGTTACCTTCCTTAAGTCCTGTAAAGCAAAATCTGAAGACTTGCCTGTCATAACTCCTGAGGTCTTCCTCATATCCATTTCCACAGAAATGATGGGATGTTTTGTTAGTGTTGTCTTGGTTTTAGGCATGTTTGTACCACTCATCTCTTTGAATGAATTAACCCTTTCTAAATGAAGAACATTTCCTTTTGACTTGTGTACTTTGGATTCAGGAGTATTGATACTGCCTAGTTCTTTTCCTGAAATAGCTACGTCACCATCCTCTGAGGTGTGGGCACTAGCTAGTTTTCCTGCTTTCCCCACATAATTGTCTCCATACCTGGTTGTATGTATTTGCACTTACGACATAATTCTAATGACACACTTTACATATCAACACCTGCTGTGATATCATCAAAACACTGCCACCTCATTCGGTCCCCTGTCTCCCTTCCCAGTCCTCTGAAATATCAGAGCTACTATTAACCATTTACCAGGGATTAACCAGGGCCTTCTCCTAAAAACGTATTCATCAGAACTGTATACCTGGATTTACATGGACCACCTCATCATAACATACACAGATCTGATTTAATTCCCACCTCTAGTTTGCCTGGTACTATGTAAAGATGTAGTATGGAGAGACAACCAGTTTCACACAAATTTAGAATGGATAGATGATAAAATCAGCAAGCAAAGGAGAGTAATATTGCTGGAATTAATTTCATTCTTAAGTCTTGGGGAGTGCCTTCACAAGGTGGACCCTCTTTTTACAAAATGTCACCAAGACAACACCTATATATCTATATATATATATATATATATATATATATATATATATATATATATATATATATATGTGTCTATATATACATATATATATATATATGTATATCCATATATATATATATACATATATATATATATATGTATATATCCATATATACACATATATATATATATGTATATGTATATCTATATATATATATATCTATCTATATATATATATATATATATATATATATATATATACTGTATTTTATATAGCATATATCATGATCAGGAGTGGTACCGGCACTGGTGCCAAGACTGGAAAAAAATGACTGTATAGAATCTTTAAGATATGGAAACACTCCTACTGTGTGGTTAGGCCAGGCTGAGCAGGAGGCTGGCCCACTTATAGAAGGAAGTAATAGTCCACAAACACAAAAACTGGCTGGCCACAAAAAGAGCCATAAAAGATAAGAGTTGGATTTTTAAGGATAAGGAAGTAATTTATGTATTCATACTGTAATGCAGAAAGCCCAGAATTTCCAGATAGAAGATACTCTAAGAGATTGAGAGACATATTAGGGAGAAAAAAATACTTGCACATGAGAAACTGTCAAACTTTCAAATGCAAATCTGTGTTTAATTTAATGCAACATATCCATGAAAAGCATTATATAAAACAAACCTTGGGCCATTTGGAAAAAAACCTGAGGAAATGCGAAGATATAATGAACAAAACGTAGAGATTTTTCAAAGGTAGAAAAAAGAAACAGACATGGGAAAGAGAGCGAGATCTGATATGGTGCAATATTTATGCAAAGGAGAGGGCCAAACTTATTGGTACAAATAGCAGCTCCAAAGATATTTGAAGAGAATTACAGGCAAAGACACGTAGATATGGAAACTTCACAATACGAAACATCACAAAGGGGGAACTATGATGACTAAAGCAGAAGTTAAACAGAAGTTGAAGTTATGGAATACCTGCAAAGTGAAAGATTTAGTGTAGAAAGTCTAACACAGGTTATGTCACACCATGATGGAACAGCGAGTCCCCAAAGTAAGAATCTGTTGGAGGAGGAGATATCTGAAGAAGAAATGTGGACAATGGGGAAAGAGCGATTTTACTGTGGTGCAATATTTATGCAAAGGAAAAAGCAAACCTGATCAATACAAAAAGCAGCACCAAAGATATTTGAAGAAATGCAGGCAAAGGCATCAGAATATGGGGAAAACAGAAGGAAAGTAGAAACGAGGACTAGTAACGGTGAAGTTGAAGGACTGGAAACTGAAGTTATGGATTACCTGCAAAGTGAAGGATTTAGTGTAGAAAATCCAAGTCTGGTAATGTCAAGGCATATGGAAAAACAAGTTCCCAAATTAAGGAGAAGCAGGTGGAAGGGGAAGCATTTGATCACTTGCCACATGAAGATACTCTGGAGCTTTTAGTAGGAAATCAGTACAGAAGTTCAGGTGGTGTAGCACAGCAAGCGAAGAAGCAGGAAACACTGAATGCAGTCAGTGTTGTGGAGTGATTAAGCCAGTGAGTTATCGTATAAGAGCAACGGTTGTTGTAGTGTGCAGCTGAAGAGAATATCACAAGATGATGATCTGGAACTTTCTGTAGAATGTCCACAGAAAACTGAACAAAGAATGTGCCCTCAGTTTAGAGGAAAATAATCTTAAGGTAAGAGTTGCTTGATTTTAATAGAAAAGGATAGACATATTAAGATCAGTGAAATTGATTACAGAATGTCAAGAAGACTCAAAATGTTTGAAGTTTGATAAGCTTGATTATTGTTGCATATTCATGTGATAGAGTAGAAAATAGGGTACATTACTGCGTACCTAAATTAATAACAGCCTTGCCACAAAATTACAGGGCAATAAGGGAAAAGAAGGGAAGGAATCAAATGCCATTATGGAAGTATTGAATAGAGAAAACTATAAGTATAGAAGAGGGAACAGATCAACAAAAATTCTTAGAAAAGCAATGTGTGGTATCGAAGCAGACCAGGATCTGTCGTACACTATTGCAAATAAATAAGCTGAAGATATCCGCACAGGCAGAAAAAACTTAGAAGATATGCAGGAAAATGTAAAGAAGTACAAAGTAAGCAATTTATTAATGACCCCAAAAAATTTAGAGAACTGGGAAACACAGCAAATGGAATGGAAAAGTCACCACCAAAAATACAGTCTGATGTTGTTAATCTTCTTTCCATTCATCACTAATTGGTTCGGTCCGAGCCCTCGGAACTGAGACAGCCTTATTATCAAGCTCGCGCCAGCCAAAAAAACTCTGGAGCCAAGTCTCTACCCAAAATGGCCTACTCCCCTGTTACCTTGGATCCCGTTTACCGCAGAGCCGTAAAGCCATATTTCAGCCGAGCTCTCGGCCAAGTGGAACTTTTTTTAAATTTGTGTGAAAAATTTTTGATATCTTCAAATTTTATTTAGCGATTACTATTTCCAGTGTATTTTCTTCCATTTAACCTTGTTTTTTCTCTCTACCCGTTGTTACCGTTGGTAAACTTTCAAGTACCATTGTTGGTGCAGTTTTCCTCCCTTACCCTTTTGGTATTTCTTAATACCATAGTTGATATTGTCTTTGCTGTTTAAACTATTAGTTTTGACTTTTATTCAGATGTTTCCCTTCTTTTTTCTACATGCCAGTGTATTGTTATTGTGACTTTTTGAAAGGAGTTAACTTTATTCTAGTTATAAGAAGGGTGCTTCAGGTTTTAAGCAATGTACTTCATGTAAGGACAAGTTACCTAATAGTGAATCTCATGATGACTGTGTATACACTTTGGGAGTGTCCCATCTTTCAGTGCAACCTCTGTGTGACATTTGTCAGAGTTTCAGTCAATGCACTCTTAATGAGCGCAAAGATAAACTCATTCTGAAAGGATTAGTCTCCCATCTCAGACGCCATTTCTGCGATGGAGGTTTCAACCCCTCCTACTAAGGACAAAAAGAAATCCCACTCTGTTGCTCCTTCACCGTCAAGTGATCAGAGTAAGCCTGGGAAATCAAAGGTCCAAAAGTTCTCTTCAGAGTATAAATCTGCCTCTTCGACTCCGACTCCATCTTCCTCTGCTCCGACCATCTCGAAGCCTTGGATACTGATGTCTGTTTTGGCACTGGTCCTGCCTCCGGTGTCTGTCATAGACCTTACTTCACTTATTTCGACTTCGGCACCTGTAGCCAGTTCGGCTCAGGGCATACCTTCGACCTACTACATAGATTACATTTTGGAACAGACCACTTCGGCACTGACCGTTGTACCGACCTCACTGGATTTGACCCCATTACTTTCGGTCTCGAAATAGAGACTTCAGTGCTGGCAGACCTTGCACCATGGACCCGATACTCCCCTTTCATAGATGCATTTCTGGGCCAAGAGTATAGCCCCTTCATCGAACCTCCCTGTCTGGAGTATCCACTAGATCTACCAGGAGCCTGTCGGAACATGACGTGGTGCGTCTTGTAGACCAGCTGTTGTTAGCCAGGGGATCCCCTCTCTGAGACCCATCCACTTGCAGGACTTGGGTTGTCTTATCCACGGACTCCATCTTACACTCCTCCTTCGACCATCTCTGTTCTGAAGCCTTCTGCTCCAACATCCTTCTTGGAACCCATCAACTCTGCGCCTATGGTGCTTCTCACTTTGGCTCCAAGTTTATCCCTTTGGTCTCTGGTTCCTGCTGAACCGATCCTTCCACAATCTGGGGATTGGGAGTTGAGTGTGTCGGCCCAGGGTACGGAGCCGCCTCCCTCCTCGGTTCCATCCTTGGTGCCGATATCCACATCGGTTCCGATCCTGCTTGAGGCTCCATCTGTGGGGGTGGGTTCATCGGAGCAGGGTGTTACCCCAGTCCCGAGGTTGTCTTTTCTTGTTTCCGGGCTCCCATCCCTCTTTGGGCGGGCCTGTTGCTTCTGGCACTCCTTTGATGTCGGAACCCCAGTCCCCCCCCCGAGCTACAGCTGTCAAAGATCACCCCCGGGACATTGGGCAGAGAAGCCGTAGGACACAGGGTCCCCGCTCTTCTGAGTCCTCCTCAGAGACACCCAATGAAGAGCCCCCTCGAAAGATGTGCAAGAGGAAGCACATGGACTCGCCTGAGGAGTCCTTCACGGAAGACACTGATAAGGATAATTGTGAAGGGTCCCCACGGTCATTTCCTGATGTCTCCTTTGGAGATATCCTGGAAATGTTGAAGCAGAGAGGTGAGTGGAAGCCCTCTAGTCCTTCATCTGAGGAGTCTGTGCTACTGCAGGCTTTTTGCGCCCAGCCTTCTACCTCTTGGGTGACCCTGCCTGTCAAGCTCGTCATGCAGCGTGCTTGGAAGAACTCCGATTCCATTGAGGTGATCCCTCGGAGACCAGACAAATTCTTTCCCCTCCTGAGGAGAACCTGCATTGGTCCAGAGGTTAACCAGTTGATGCTATGGTGATGGCAGCAGCATCCACAAAAAAAGGACTTTGCTGAGGAAAGTCCCACTGTCCACCCGCCCAACAGGTAGTCCCGGGCAGTGGACAGACTAGAGCAGCAGGTTTTTGCATCAAGGACCTTTGCTATACGGTCCCTGAATTATTTGGCACATTTTACGAGGCTCCAGAGGGACTTTATCTCCAAACTCTCTGGGATGCTCACAGGACAGTTGTCTGACAAGGTCGGGGACAAAGTGGCCTTGCACCTTGCAGCTTGCAACCCTAGAATCAATATCCAACTCGCCCATGAGGTTGCTGTCACATGCGACTGAAGGGGGCGGGTTTGGCGGGGTT
>NC_056725.1:514117955-514133822 GCF_019279795.1 Protopterus annectens
GGAGCGTGCACGTGGAATTCATTCATACCTGAATCGCTCAGCAGCCATATTTGGCATTATAACTCCGACGCTATGCTGGCGCCTGGCGCAAGGTTCATGAATCCCGGGGATAGATTTTTATATGTGTATTTTTTATATTTTTCTATACACATTTTATTCCTGCTTCAATTCTCTCATATTATTTTGTTTATATATAAATGCAATTGATAGCATATCTTTTTTGAGTAGGTTATAATCAAGCCATATAGATTCTTTTTCATACTTTTATTTATTTAAATGTATTTAAAATAAAGTTTATTAGAATAAGTTGCAATCAGGAAACATGTTGGTTAATATATTATTCAGTTTTTGTAAGATACACAACAGGCTTTTTAAGAAAATGGTTTCTTTAAATGCTGATTAATTAATTAGCTTCTTGATTATCAAGGATATTTATATGTGATGAATTGTTCTGTGTCTTTGAAGTCTGATGAAGCGTTATTGTCTAACGTGAAAGCGCTTACTCTGTTTTTCGATTAAAAACCGTGAAGTGAAGTGAATACTGCTTTGTGGATTATTTCAACTGCCCGGTGTACCACTTTGGTTTTGCTTCGTGATTTTAGGACTGTTTACTCAGTGAGTACTTTACTCAGTGGCTAGTTTGCTCTTGTTTTCAATCGCACACTTACCTGAACCCAACCCGTAACTTTACACCACAGTGCTGAAAATACGGAAGCAACAGAAACGGACAACCAAATTCTTTCCCTAGGAAAAAATTAGGTTTTCTGTCGCTTCTATATTTTCAGCTTTCGCTGAATACAGTTCGACATTTAAACATTCGGTGTTTACATCTTTCGATATTCTAATATAGACCCGTGCAGAGATTGTCTAAAATGGGGGATGAGGTACAAGGATCCGAAATGTCTCTAAGTAAATGAGCTAGCCTGCCTGCGAGCTTGGTAGAAGGAATGTATGCTATAGAGTAACTAAGTGTGTAGCCGCGGGGTAACGTGGAGAAGTACTGCTTGAAGAGGAAACACACCAAAACTCAAAATGTACTGAAGGAAAATACATTGTGTGAAAGAATATAAAATATATATATATATATATATATATATATATATATATATATATATATATATATATTTAATAAACTAAAATAAAAGTGCAGCAGACAGGAATGTATTAACCTAACCGTACCAAAACCCTCAAGATCAAAAAAATTTAACGTTTAACTGCGATTCTAAGCAATTCATTTAGCCAGACTATGCTCCTGGACTGAATTAAGGTTTGCGGAGATCAGTAGTGGACTCTGGAAAACAAATATAAGCAAATATAATAGCCAACATTACAATCCAAAACAGTATTAACGGTAATTATTTAACGACAGCGGCATTGGTGCTAGAGAGAAGGGGCAGGAGGAGGTGGATTGTTTGATTTGGTGGTAGGATGAAAGTAGCATGTTCTTCTTATCTGTCTTTGTGTTTCTGTATTAAATTTTGATTACAGTTTCTTTTATTTTTGTCATTGTATGTATCTCAAGCAGATGCCATATGCTGCCCGGTTAAAGAAACTCCAGCTCTACTCAGTGGCATACCGCCTGTTCAGAGGCGATCTGTGCCTGACGTATAAAGCCATGTCCAACCTGGAATTAATGGACATGCTGCACCTCAGAAAATCCAAATCCCATCGAGCTACGGCGAGAGACTTGAACCTCAGCACTGAAATAAATAGGACATGCTGGAGGGACAGATTCATAACCCAGAGGCTCCCTTCACTCTGGAATAAAATCCCAGTCCAGGTTAGGCAGAGTCCCTTATTGACTCTCTACAAGAGGAATCTTGATGAGTGGATGGGAGATCGTAGGTTTACCTCGGGTATCACTTCTGTGTCACTGTTAGACAGAGGCACAGTATACTAACCTCGAAAAAGGGCATAGCAAAATAAATTTAAAATGGGTGGCGAAAGCCAAACACATTCTGGCTAGGCTTATAAATGCCCTAGGGCAGATAGCCTAGTATGAACCTATGAACCTATAAATCTGATGCTGTTAGCGTGGGGGTACATCATGTACGCCACTGGATAGACCGCCAAGGCAAACTACACTTAACACACATTTCATGGGTGTATTTACAGAGAGGCTGTGCCTCTTTGCATTCACTTGGGGTTACACCATACTCCCCCATTTTGTCCATGTGTGCCCCAGAGGTTGCACCAACTATGAGAAGAGAGAACTGTTTTGCACTAGGTGTCAGGAGCTGACTTAATATTGCTACAGTTTGGACGTGGGGAAAATGGAGTAGACCTGAAGAGGTGTAAGGGGAAGGCTATGTAGGTTGACAAGACTGATGCACCTGGCAGTGAGACTGCTTAGTAAGTAAAACTTTGCAAGCCGCACATCTCTACCCTCCCCATATAGTACACTGCTGCTTATCATGTCTTAACATTTCAAGTAAAAGTAGTAGCTAGAGTGGAAAATGGATAGGTTAATGTCACATCTTTGACAAGTTTTGGTCATAAGGCAGTAGCTGTAAAGTACTTTCTCAAACTGGAATTCTTGTAGAATTTCAGTATGCCTAGCTTGGTGGTCATTTTGTTCATAATACAACAACATGACATTTTTACTCCTGCTGCTTTTTAACTTGTCTCTGAGTACTTTCATCTGGAATATGCTGGCAAATGGACTAGCTGAGTTTGAATGAGATGAACTTGTACGTTTATTTATTTTCTTATATTTGTCAACAGGGTAAGCTCATTGGATATAAGTAACCCTAACTACATGATGCAGCCCTAGTCTTATTTACTTATATTTGTTAACAGGGTAAGCTCATTGGACATAAGTAACCTTGACTACATGAAGCAGCCCTAGTCGTCTGTGCTATCTGCTAGACTGCAGCATATAGCTAGTTAGCTGTGCTTCAAGTACAATGAGTGTGAAATGTATGACAAAATTTCCACAATTAGTTTTGGAGTACACTTCATCTTTGCTAAAGCTTTTCTTGTTTCAGGTGTCATGTGCTTCACTATTCTATAAAATGTACTCATATTTTTGACTGTTATCTGTATGCTTTCGGAAGTAACTTATAGTCAACTTGTATTTATCTTTGGTTGACAAGGTTAGTCCCACTAGGCTACTGGTCTTTTAGGGCACAAGATGTGGTAGCTATAGTATTGGGTGCTGACTGAGGAATTTAAAGGGTCCAGGAGCGATTTTTAGAATTTGCAAACTGTGCTAACACACAAGCAATGTCTAATGTAAATATGATTCTCGTGGTTCATTCTAGGCCCATTTGAGCATAAAAATCATAGTTCTGTGTCACATGTGAGAGCTTGCTACTACCTGTGAATATAAATGTAGAGTACAAAGTTTCTTTGGGTGTGGTTAATGGGCAAGTCTAAGGCAAGAATGTTCCCCCATAAATCCATGTATTTATATGGGCAGCTCATAATGATGGTGTGTATAAGACCTACATTTTCTACATTTATTTTCATGTTTTACATTTATGGGTTCATAGGTGATTACTAGGCTATTGGTCAAGGCCAGGCATGATTAGCACAAACTTAAAAAAATATTGTTGATGTATGGCGATATCCTAAGGAATTTTAAAGTGATGTTATAGGCTTGTACACGGCAAGCAGTCACTGGCTGCTCCTGTCCTCTAGGGACATAGATACCAAACCAGGGATAAATGTATGATTTCTCATCCTTTGGCCAAAGTTGTGTTTGAATAAGGGTAGGGGTAAACTTTGCTTCACGTACATGGGAAGTCATGACCCTACAGCATGTACTGTTTATGTTGTAATTGAGATTCAGGTCTGTAGAGTGGGTATTTTTGAAACTATATGTTTTGTGAATGTACAGCAAATCCATCAGTGTGGCATCATAGGATACCTTGTAGGCTAGTCCTAGACTGCCTCACAACAATCCGTAGGAGACCAAGTACAAAGGTATAGATTTGAGATGGTCTGTATAGGTATTGTTTACTCCCTGTATTCTTTGTGTACAGCTTATGAAGCTGCTGCACGTGCCTGGTCAGGTATATGCCTTGTTCTCAATTTGTTTGGATTCATCACTTATACCATCTCTGACATGTATATTTGTTTAAGAAAAAAAAAGCAGAACCTTGTTTTTCTGAAATCTTAATGAAAAAAGGAATAGTTTGCTTCTAAAATAGGCATGAGATATAGATTATAAATTCAGACTCCTCTAGCTTTGCTCCCTGTCTGTATATTAGCTGTAGTAAGGTACAGTATACAAAGGAAACATGATCTGACTAGTACTTCCTTTCTTTCCTGCCAGTACTCCATTCTGCTAGCCATTTCTGTATAATTGTGACCTGAAAATATTCTTATTTTTTTATGGTGTTTGACATAGCATATGTTCCATTATGTAGTTATGGTGCTACTTCTAGCAAAATTCCCTAGAATTAATTTCTTATAGATGTCTCCGAACTTACTAGCTGACTATTACAAGCATGGAGCTACCATATGATTTGTGCTTTTTTTTCTTGGCTTTCAGTCATTTGTGGAATTTAGGTGGGAGGAAGGGCTCAACATATAAATGTTATACTATTTTACTGAATCACTCAGGTGTTCTCCTAACTGATGATAATGAGTCTCTTTCACATAGGGTCATAGGTAGGTACTAGGCTATCTGCCCGAGGGCATTTATAAGCCTAGCCAGAGTGTGTCAGCTTTCACCACCCCATTGATTAATTAACTGAGCCTCTGTCAAGAAGAGCCAATGAAGTGATCCCAGGGATGAATTTTCTGTTACCCATCCACTCATCAAGGTTTCTCTTGAAGAGTTTTAGTGAGGGGCTCTGCCTAATGTAGTTAGGAATTTTGTTCCAAAGCATGGGGAGTCTCTGTGACAGGACTCTATCCTTTCAGCATGTTCTATTTATTGTTGTGGCGAGGTTTAGCTCACCACTCACTAGACCGAGTGGCTCGCAGTGACTTGAATTTCTTTAGGTGGAGCATGTCCACCAGTTCTGAGCTGGACATGGCTTTGTAAGTCAGGCAGAGATCATCTCTGAGTAAGTGACATGCCACTGAGTACAGCCGGAGTTTTTCCAGTCGGGATGCATAGGACATATGTTTGAGGCCAGTAATCCTCTTGGTGAGGTACTTTTGTGGTCTTTCCAGCTGTTGGAAGTGTCTTGTGAGGTACATCCCAAATGGGGCATTGTACTCTTATGGGTCTGATGAGTGATGAGTAGAGGGGCACTATAACCTCTTTATTTCTAGATGTGAACCTTTTAGTAATTAGATGGGCTACATAGAAGGATTTCCTAACTACTTTGGCAATATGAGTGTCAAAGGAGAGATTACTATCTACCTGGGTCCCCAGATCTCTTATTACCTCTTCTGTATTAAGGGAGCTGCCACCTATGTGGTAATTCATGGGTGTTTTGTTTTTCCCAAACGGGATGACTATGCATTTTTTGGCATTTAGCTTGAGACCATGACTTTGACACTAGGTGTCCATCTCAGTAAGCCCCTTTTGGAGAAAGTCCGTGTCAGCTGGAGAGTCAATTATGGCTCCCAGTTTGCAGTCATCGGTGAACTTGGTTAGCCATAGTCCTCCTGTGTTTGCCTGTACTTCTGAGAGTATAGTGGGACACCACTTGTGACTGGTTTAGAGTCAGACCTGAAGCCCACTATTCTTACCGTGTGAGTTCTGTCTGTAAGCCAGTTGGCAACCCATCTCATGATGTAGGGGTTTATGTTCAGGCTGGGGTTTTTTTTCTATAATTCCCGAGTGGAGAATGGTGTCAATAGCCTTGGCAAGGTCAAGGTATGCTGTGTGAACCATCTTCCCCTCATCTATTGCCTTGGTGACTGTCTCGAAGAAGTCAACCAGGTTTAGTAGGCATCATCTTCCCTTAACAAAGCCTAACTGGGTCGGGTCAAGTGTTTGGAGGTTCCCAATATCTTTGTTAATGAGTTCCATGATGATGCGCTTCTTAGCCTTGCAGACCAGGATAGTCAGGCTTATGGAGCGATAGTTATCAGGGTCAGTTGTGGTCCCTCCTTTGTGGAGCAGAAAAACCATTGCTGTGCGCCATTCTATGGGTACATAGCCTATGGAGAGGCTGAGGTTGGACAGTGTGTTTAGGTGGGGGGTTAGTTCATTCTGTAGTTCGTGCAAGACGCAGCCTGGGACACCATCTGGCTCCATTGACGCTGTGCTTTTGGCTTTTGAAAGGACTGTTTTCACCTGTGCGCCTGTGATTTCCAGGACACTACACTTTTCCAGTATTGTTGTGGGTCCTTTTGGGGGTGAGAGAGGGGGTGAAGTTTGCACTGAATCTATCTGCCAGGATATTGACAATATCAGTAGGTTCAGTATATTTTATGCTATTTTGCACTAGCTCAGCGCATATCTACGAGTTACCACTTAGATTCTTGACATAGCTAAAAAAGGCTTTGTGGTTATCTTTCAAATCCTTGGCTATTTTTTCTTTTGAAGTTAGCCTTGGATGATTTTATGAGGGCCCTTAGTTTCTTACTGATACTGATCAGGGATGTCTTTCCTTCTTGGGATTTGCTTTTTTTCTGAACTAGTTTCCTCCTTCTATTGTACAGCCTGTTTATGGCAGGGGTCCACCAGACTGGTTTCCTTCTCTTAGGGGAGTGAGTCTTGGTTTTGCTAGGAATGGTATGATCCATGCATCCTTGTAGGTGCTCATAGAGTGCATTTGTAATGGTTCCTGCATCTTGGACACTGTTATCCTTTAGTGTGGGGGCTGTGAAACGTACCACCTGTGTCTTAAGTAAGGTGAAGTTTGCTATAGAAAAGTTTTTCATTGTGGTTTCCTTGGTTGGGGGTGGTGGTGTGGTGTCAACATCCATAGTGATTAGTTTATGGTCTGATCTAACCAGTGACCGGTTGACCTCCGGTGTGGAACACCTGTCGCCCATGTTGGTGATGACCAGGTCCAATATGTTTTCACCTCTGGTAGGGGAGTTTACCAGCTGATCCAGGGCATCTGAGTTGATAAATTCCGGGAAGCGCTGGACCTGGGAGTTTGTACTTGAGTAGTTTTCCCAGTTAATGGTAGTGTAATTGAAATCACCCAATATCAGGGTGTTCGGTAGGACCTTCATGTTTTCCAGTTTCTCCAGAAAGGCAGAGAGGTGGCCCTAGGTCATGGAGGGTGATCTGTAACAGGCCATAATTTGCATTGCAGATTTGCTCGATGTTAGTTGCACATGGATGATCTTAGAGGTATCATGCTGTGCAACTAATCTGGAGGTGTAGGTATCCTTGATGAATATGGATACACCCCCTCATTTTGTGTTTTGGTCCATGTTCTCTGGCTGAAATGTATGGTATGAGTTGTAGTCCAGTAGTGCTGGGGTGCACTGTGGAGTCTTGAACCAGGTTTCAGTTACTGCACAGATGTTAACGTTCTCCATCCTGAGGAGTGCTTCGAGCGTGTGCATTTTGAGATTTAAACTCCTGACATTGAGTAGCATAACCCTCATTTTTTTATTTGTGCTGTTTACAGAGGTGGGTTTGACTTTTGAGCCTTGCCTAAAAAAGGCACTATGGGGGCAGCAAGAGCCTTGGCCAGTATTCAAAAACCTAGGGGTGACAGGTGCAAGCCGTTTCTTGTGAAGCAACGAGGCTTGTCAAGCATGTTGTCCCAGGCTGACAGACACTGGATCCTCTTTGAATGACACCGGAAGCTTAGCCAGTTGTTGAAGTTGATCATTTTTTCTTTATACTGCAGTATCATTCTTGGTGAGGGCAGGATGCTACTCAGGGTCAGGGTCATACCTGCCGGGCTACATGATCAGAGAGCTCTTCCATGTCTCTTTTCATGTAGTCCAGGGAAGTACATCTCAGGTCATTCACACCAACATGAATAATGACAGAGTCATATTTGTACTTGTTCTGAAGTGGCCTGTGTGCTTGTGTTATGTGGTGGATTCTGGCTCCTGACAGGCAGCTAACAGCTGCACAAGGTAATATAATGAATGCCTACTTAACAGGTTATGTGCAGCAATTATCACCTGTGTCTGAGCATGCGTAACTTTGCACGTCACTATCACAGTGCAGTTACAATATAGCACTGAGTCGTTATCACTTTTCAGGCAAAACTCTCAGCAACTGTTACTGTTATTCACCTAAGCAGAAGTCGTTATCACATCGATGAATGCAAAAGCCAGATTTGGGTTTTTCTCCACTTGGAGTCATTGCAATCCACCCCCCACACCAGTTTCTTTCTGGCATTTGTACAATTCCAAGAAATGTAACAAATCTATGAGGCAAAGTCAGGACACTTATGACAGTGATATATTTTAATTTTCTTCTTTTTAACTTAGAAAGTTACTAGAATAATAGGCATACAAAATAACAAGGCAGAGGTAAGGCAGAGTGCTGGCACTGCATGCAATCAGGAGTCATCACTGCTACTAGCAATCTGAGTGGGTAGCCAGCACCAGTATGAGACACTTCAGATGCCCATGAGGTGAAGCCCCATGCCTGTCCTTGGCATATTAGTGGAGTGGCAGTCCTTACCCTGCTTTTTCCATTTACATGTGCTTTTTCTGTGCCCCCTTGTCAGTCATTGTGTGTAATTTGGTGTTTTCATGATTGGTAGGTATGTACCTCTGCAGCATCACCACCACTTATGTACCTCATACAAAGAAAACTGCCCCCTACGGATAGGATGGAAGGTTTGGATGGGCTAACCAGGTAATGCATATGATATATATACATATATATATATATATATATATATATATATATAGTCTTCTGATACACCTTTGCATTTTCTTTCCTGTGCAGGTTTGTCCACCTTCTGACACTGAGATGGTTTCACGACCAGAAGAATGACAAGTGAGAGTGAGGGCATGTGGCCATTCCTACATTCACTAGGCTGCCAGCCATGCCTCCAAAACTGAAAACCGGTAAAACTTGAGCTTCCCGACATCCAGTGTGAAGGTATACTGGATTGCAAGAAGAGGTATGCATTGGAGTGGAGTACTGCAGTTGTTGGAAGAGAAGTGTTCTGTCTACCCTGAGCCCAACATTCTTCTGCTGCACATTGGAGGGAATGATGTCATCAGTCATCCACTCGGAAGGCTATGGTTTCAAATCACAGCAATATTTGAACACCTGCAGTCGTGGTGGCCACGTTGTCATTTTGTGTGTTCTGATATAATTCCTTGACAGACATGGAAAACAGCAAACAGTCAACAGACAGCTCACAAGACAAGACGTTTACAGAATGGGTTCATGCATGGCTTGATGCACAGGGTTGGTGGATCTACAATCTGCCATGACAGCATCACCGCTGAAGATGTTCACCTGTTCAGAAGGGATGGCATTCACCTAACTGAGGAGGGCATTGCGTTGTTCTTGGCTGACCTCCACAATGGCGTGAGGAGAGCTATGCAGGATTGGTAACATGCAGCTTGTGAGAAGAATGGAAAACACCCATGACCAAGTAGGACCAGTATAGTAAGTAAAACTCTATTATGAAATGTGTTGTGTAAAATATATTTATCTGAGTTTGTCAAATAACTGTGGTAAGGAGCTGGTGAGGATGCTGAGAAAGAACAACTGTTTCAGGAGAGTGCTACCACTTACAATCTAATATGTCAGTGACCATCCTGCAATACTTCTTTCTTTAGTCTGCTTTTTTCAGGCATGTGTAGAGTTTAGATGACAGGAAGGGCTTACTAATACATAACTTGATCCCTTAGGTCCATTGCTGAATGGACACATGTAAAGAGAAAAGGCATAGGTAAAACAGACTGCTGACACTGAAGGAGGTCATGAGACTGCAGTGGTATCAGATGTCTGAGTGGGTAGCCAGCACAGCTGTCAGACAGATCAGATGGCCTCGCCTGCCACTGAAGTCCCTTGCCTGTCCTGGGTTCATTAGTGGAGTGGCGGTCCTTTCCTTGCTTTTTCTCTTTACATGGACCCATTCAGCAGTATGTTGGCTATACCAGAAATGTGTACATTTACAATCATATGTGTTTACATGGTAAAACAACTGGTACTGAATGGTGTACACATGTACAGATATCAGTTTTGTTAGGACTCAGGTTATGGAAATGGATTTTTTTTTCATATTTTTTTAACAACTTTGTAAGGGAGCATCTGAATGTGCTAAGTAATACCTCATTTTGAAGACAGTATTGATAGTTCCAACATGGTAAAAGAACTGTCCCTGTATGTTGTACACATATACAGATATCAAAGTTTGTTTCAGACTTAGGTTATGGAAATTCTATGATTGTTTTCATATTTTGGTAACTAACTTTGCAAGAGAACATCTGAATGCGCTAAGTAATACCTCATTTTGAAGACAGTATTGATGGGTCCAACATGGTAAAAGAACTGTCCCTGAATGTTGTACACATATACAGATATCAAAGTTTGTTTCAGACTTAGGTTATGGAAATTATGTTTTTTTTTTCATATTTTGGTAAATAACTGCACAAGGGAGAATCTGAATGTGCTAAGCAATACCTAATTTTGAAGACAGTATTGCTGGTTCCAACATGGTAAAAGAATTGTGCCTGTATGTTGTACACATGTGCAGATATCAAAGTTTGTTTTGGAGTTAGATTATTGAAATTATGATTTTTTTCATATTTTGGTAAATAACTTTGCAAAGGAACATGTCAGTGTGCCAAGTAATACCTCATTTTGAAGACAGTGTTACTCCTTATAACATGGTAAAAGAACTATGTCTGTGCACTGTACACATCTACAGATATCACAATTTGTTTAGTCTTGTAGGATTATGAAAATTATACATTTCCAATACTTCTCATTATTATCCCCATATCTTTGCAAGGGAGCATGGTGATCACACAAATGATGCATCATTTTGAAGTTGACATTGAGATGCACAACTTCTACACTGATATATAGGCTCTGTCTGTTACAGGTGATGAGATATTATGCGTTGTTTATTTATCAGTTATGAGAAATGTATTAATCATATTTCTGTGAATATCTCCATAAAGGAGCATCACACAGTAAGGGTTAAGATATCATTTTAAAGCTGACATTCATACTAAAGGATTAAATACAAATTGCATGGGTCTACATGGTACATTAACCAATATATTGTGCTTTGCTTTTCCAAAAAGGTAAAAAATATGCACAATATCAACATTCCTTGCCAAATATTTAATAATGACTTTGATATGCACTATCAACATTGACACTGTTGGAAAGGTCAGTGTCTGCTGAACAACTTTCACTTTTATTTTTAATCTAGCTCTTATAGTTAAGGACAATGAACATTTGTTTTCTGTATGGTATTTCAAATGGATTTTCTGAAAATGAGCTCAGGCTGCACTGTTGTTCCTATGGTGGAATTAAGCAGGCAGCTTTTTCTGAACTGCTCTGGAGTGAATGAGTTAAGAGAAATAGAAGGATGAGCTTGTTTTGGAGAAGATGCCTGGGTGGATGGGAAGGCGGGAGTAGGCCCCTCCGATGCCATGAGACGTGGTTCCCCCTTGCCATCAGGAAGTGATGGCTGATTAACCTCAGAGGATGTACTCGGTGTTTCCATCGAGCTGGCTTCCACGATGGTTCCTGGTTCTAGCTGTGAAACCAATGTCCAACATGACCCTGGTTTAACATTTGCCTCGACAGTCTCACCGGACTCCTGAGGTGCAGCATGGGCATCTGGCCTAACTTTTTTGGCATTCTTCTGAGGCAGCTCCTCGGAGGTACCTACCTCCATACTTAATGTCAAATGTCGGAGTCTCTGGTTTTCTAAGTAAAGCTTTAAGCCAACCAAGCAGCTGTGCAGCATCTTTGGCATGAAATACTTGCAGATCTCGCAAGATGTATGGCTGTGTCCTTCCCTTAAACAAAACAAATACTGATCATGTATGTCCTTATGTGGAATTTGTATTCCACAAGCACAAGCACACTTCCCCTTCCTAGCTGACATGTACATTTGAAAAGCTAGAAGTAAGGTTAACAAAAAACCCCCAAAAGAGTACTTATCTGTATCAGACGGATGAAACAAATGAGTGAACTTATTCCCAGAGTTGGCAATCGGAGGTCTGTAGATCACTGCGGCAGAAATGTTCTGAAGTGGATACATGCAGATATCACCTTTATAGCCCACATCAGTTTATGGCTCTGACATGCAATGTCGCATGTACCCTTGCTCCTAAGACTTTGGTATAATGGCCACATGTCTGGTGCTGCAGACAGCAAACTCCTTACAGTTATGAATACTGCAACATGAGAATAGAAGGACAATTCAGATTTCACCACCATGGGACAAGACCAATAAAAAAAAGACAATGGGCCAGATTTGTTAATGCCTACATTGTGTATGCTCACTAAATGTACACTAAGTGTACATGATATGTATTTAAGAACATCCCTACCATATTTTTTGTGCTTTCCAGTCACTCAGAAAGAATACACAAAGTGTACATGCAACCTACACTTTGTGGTGACCTTTATGAATCCTCCTCACTGTTTAAGTTTACAAGAAAATCAGAAGGAAAGCTAAATTAGGAGGAAAAAGCTGAGAGTTATGCTTGGGTTTTCTATTCACTTAGAACGGTTTACATACTAATGAATCCCAGGTAATAAGTTGTTTGTCATTTGCCTCAAACAACCTTGGTCACAAAGTTTCTCAAATAACATTGCCCAGATGGCATTCAGATTGGATTTTCTTTGCATACCTTTTGAGAAACAATTACCAACTAAGCCAAAAGCCCATTTTACAAGATCTATCTCAGTTTATACAACCTTTATCGGGAATTCTACTAAAAATTAAATTTGTGCTGCTGCAGGATACCTTTGGAGATACTTTTCAGAGGTATACTTTCAAAACACCCCCTGGGAATTCAACATAGCTGAAGAACGCACAAAATAAGAAAACGGAGCTGAAGGCTGAATGAATGAATGAGTAACAATATAAACCACTGAATGAAGTAAAGTAAAAAACTCTGATTTAATAAATTAAGCACTTTCGGAAGGCTCAGTGCCCTTCCTTCTTCAGAATTAACGAACAAACAAACAGGGACACAGGCAACAGTTCATATTTAAAAACAGTTAGTTAATTAGAACATTGGTTAATTAAAGCAACCATGTGATAGCTGCTATCATCTCAACTTGTTAGTCCTAAAACAACCAAGTCAGGTTAGAAATTAAAAATAAAAAACATAAAATATCTTGCTAATAAACGATGTCAACACAACATGGAAATAAATCCATATAAAGGCAAGACAGTCAACCTTATTTCATACATTCTCAAGTGTACGTAACAGTTATAAAAGTGCCTTTTATAAAAATGCTCTTTGTAAAACGCAATTAGCTAGTGGTTAAGCTAGTAACTATAAGCCATGCTAAACTAAAAATAGTATTAAATCTACAAAATTGTAAGCAAAAAAACAACTGCGGTACCAAGTACAAATAAATCCAGGTCCCGAAATATAAAGATGCTTTATTGGTCCAACCACCTCAATAGGAACACCACCAAACAAACTGTAGGCTGTTAGTGAAACAAGAAAAACACTCCAGTAACGAATTCCACAAAACGTTTTCGTCGCCAACTTCTTCAGTAGTGTAAACCATTTTACAAAGTAGGTGTATTTATATGAACATTTGAATTAAAGTAATAATCAAGTTAACCAATCATTTTGCATCACAGTTCAAATGAATTTATGATTAATTGAAAAGGTACATAATTTTCTTAAAAGTACTAATCCCAAGTTAAAAAATATATATATATCACTTCTAGTCTCATACATTTCCCTAATCTCTAATTTGATTTTCAATAAATAGTTAAAAAATGCTAAAAATATTAAAAATATGTTAAAACCATTTTAATAAAACACTTTAAAATCTGATTACAATTCTTCATTAGGGATGAAAATTAAAGAAACATTATTGCACCATCTTGTGGTTGAAATTGGAAAAACATCCTAAAATACATGACAAGAAAAATAAATTAAAGTAAAGCTTTGCTGCCCTCAGTTTTAAGACCGGGGCTAAAAATAGTATTAAATCTACAAAAGAAATGTGTAAAGAAACCTTCAATCTAAAAAGGCTAACAGCATGTTTTTCAAAATAGAAATTGAACAAAAGTATAACAAAATGCTCGCTTCATAAAACTGCCTTATAAAACTATCTATTTAAAGCCATTTTTTTCAAGATGCAAGCAATTGATATTTGTTCATTTAAACCTGGAGGGCAACAAGCTGCAGTTTTTATTTGCCAATACAATTCTTCCATCTCAAGCTGAATTTGCCATGGACCTATGTATGGGGTGTCATCTACCTGTTTCAGTACTGTGAATTTAAAATGGTGGGTTGGATGTCCAATCGTGTGGCAAGCCAAAGCATTTGTTTGTTCTTTTTTTGTTATGGCATAAGAGTGCTCGTAAATACGCTGTTTCAGCTTGCGCTCAGTCTTTCCTATGTAGAAAGCATGGCAAGCAGAACAGGTTGCCACATAAACTATTGCCCTAGTATTGCAATTAAATTTACCTCTGACTTTATATTCAATGTTATTAATCTTTACAGAGTGTCCTTCTTTAATAAACCCACATTGTCTACAAGAACCGCATTTTACCATGCCTAATGTGTGTGTTCTTGTCTTAGGTTTTCCAGCTTCTAATAAAGTTTTGAGCTTGTTGCCCTCCAGGTTTAAATGAACAAATATCAATTGCTTGCATCTTGAAAAAACTGGCTTTAAATAGATAGTTTTATAAGGCAGTTTTATGAAGCGAGCATTTTGTTATACTTTTGTTCAATTTCTATTTTGAAAAACATGCTGTTAGCCTTTTTTTGATTGAAGGTTTCTTTACACATTTCTCTTGTAGATTTAATACTATTTTTAGTTTAGCATGGCTTATATTTACTAGCTTAACCACTAGCTAATTGCATTTTACAAAGAGCATTTTTATAAAAGGCACTTTTATAACTGTTACGTATACTTGAGAATGTATGAAATAAGGTTGACTGTCTTGCCTTTATATGGATTTATTTCCATGTTGTGTTGACATTGTTTATTAGCAAGATATTATATTTTATTTTTAATTTCTAACTTGACTTGGTTGTTTTAGGACTAACAAGTTGAGATGATAGCAGCTATCACATGGTTGATTTAATTAACCAATGTTCTAATTAACTAACTGTTTTTAAATATGAACTGTTGCCTGTGTCCCTGTTTGTTCGTTAATTCTGAAGAAGGAAGGGCACTGAGCCTTCCGAAAGTGCTTAATTTATTAAATCAGAGTTTTTTACTTTACTTCATTCAGTGGTTTATATTGTTACTCATTCATTCATTCAGCCTTCAGCTCCGTTTTCTTATTTTGTGCGTTCTTCAGTTTGTCTCAGTCCTTTTAGTTCGTTAATTCAACATAGCTCTCAACCTCTTAGAAATCTTGACAAAGCCTAACATTATTGGGGGGGTGGGGCAGCTAAAATATACAGAAAGATTTTAAATTTTGCTCTTTTAAACTTAGAAATTTTCTAGAATAGCTGGGTTTGTATCAGCATGCATTTTTTGAAGCTTTTGAAGTCTGAAACTCAAATGTACGTAATTATTCATTGACTTTAATCCTGGGATCATCTCAGTGACTTGGCAGAAAACCACAAATTTTATGAGGAACAGACCAAAAATATGAGGCAAAAATCTGGACATTCTGCAAAAATCGGGACAGTCGAGTGGTATAGAATTCAGTTAGCTTTGGATTCTGCCCCATTAGTCAAACTGGATTGACTGGATAAAATAGGATATGGATGTTATGGGAAGTTATGTACTTATCATAATGCTAAATCATTTTCATCCTACTTCAAATGATATGGCATCTCTTACGCCTTCCCACTTTCTAACTGTCATGGCTTCATAAGGCCGTGGCAGGCCAATCA